>NC_060183.1:10714148-10721648 GCF_021184085.1 Oncorhynchus gorbuscha | reverse complement strand
TATACTATATATTGTATGTGTATTTATATTATAATATATATTGTATGTTATATTTATATTATAATATATATTGTATGTTATATTTATATTATACTATATATTGTATGTGTATTTATATTATACTATATATTGTATGTGTATTTATATTATAATATATATTGTATGTGTATTTATATTATAATATATATTGTATGTTATATTTATATTATACTATATATTGTATGTGTATTTATATTATAATATATATTGTATGTGTATTTATATTATACTATATGTTGTATGTGTATTTATATTATAATATATATTGTATGTTATATTTATATTACACTATATATTGTATGTGTATTTATATTATACTATATGTTGTATGTGTATTTATATTATAATATATATTGTATGTGTATTTATATTATACTATATGTTGTATGTGTATTTATATTATAATATATATTGTATGTTATATTTATATTACACTATATATTGTATGTGTATTTATATTATACTATATGTTGTATGTGTATTTATATTATACTATATATTGTATGTGTATTTATATTATAATATATATTGTATGTGTATTTATATTACACTATATATTGTATGTTATATTTATATTATAATATATATTGTATGTGTATTTATATTATACTATATATTTTATGGATATTTATATTATACTATATTTTATGTATAATTATATTGTCCTATATGTTGTATGTATATTTCTATTATACTATACATTTTATGTATATTTCTATTATACTATATATTTTATATATATATATATATATTCTGTCCCTCTGGTCTATAATATATATTGTATGTGTATTTATATTATACTATATACTATATATTTTATGGATATTTATATTATACTATATTTTATGTATAATTATATTGTCCTATATGTTGTATGTATATTTCTATTATACTATACATTTTATGTATATTTCTATTATACTATATATTTTATATATATATATATATATTCTGTCCCTCTGGTCTGTCCCTCTGGTCTGTCCCTGTGGTCTGTCCCTGTGGTCTGGTCTGTCCCTGTGGTCTGTCCCTGTGGTCTGCCCCTGTGGTCTGTCCCTGTGGTCTGTCCCTCTGGTCTGTCCCTGTGGTCTGGTCTGTCCCTGTGGTCTGTTCCTGTGGTCTGGTCTGTCCCTCTGGTCTGTCCCTGTGGTCTGGTCTGTCCCTCTGGTCTGTCCCTGTGGTCTGGTCTGTCCCTCTGGTCTGTCCCTGTGGTCTGGTCTGTCCCTGTGGTCTGTCCCTGTGGTCTGCCCCTGTGGTCTGTCCCTGTGGTCTGTCCCTCTGGTCTGTCCCTGTGGTCTGTCCCTGTGGTCTGTCCCTGTGGTCTGTCCCTGTGGTCTGCCCCTGTGGTCTGTCCCTGTGGTCTGTCCCTGTGGTCTGTCCTTGTCGTCTGGTCTGTCCCTGTGGTCTGGTCTGGTCCTGTGGTCTGGTCCTGTGGTCTGTCCCTGTGGTCTGGTCCTGTGGTCTGGTCCTGTGGTCTGTCCCTGTGGTCTGGTCTGGTCCTGTGGTCTGGTCCTGTGGTCTGTCCCTGTGGTCTGTTTCTGTCCAGGCAGATTGGTCTTGTGATCTCCCTCATTGTTTCATGATTCACTATCCTCTGATACAATGAATCAGTTTTATTCCCTTCATCGTTAAGTTTTCCATCATTTTGCTTTGTTTGCCTCAAAGGCATAGTGAAGGAGGGGACTGTGATTAAGTGTGTCTCTCTGTACCCCCCTTATCTCCCCCTCTCTCTCTGTCTCCCCCTTATCTCCCCCTCTCTCTCTGTCTCCCCCTTATCTCCCCCTCTCTCTCTGTCTCCCCACACTCTGTCTCTCTCTGTCTCCCTTTATCTCCCCTCTCTCTCTGTCTTCCCCCACTCTGTCTCTCTCTGTCTCCCCCTTATCTCCCTATCTCTCTGTCTCCCCCACTCTGTCTCTCTCTGTCTCCCCCTTATCTCCCCCTCTCTCTGTCTCCCCCTTATCTCCCCCCTCTCTCTGTCTCCCCCACTCTGTCTCTCTCTGTCTCCCCCTTATCTCCCCCTCTCTCTCTGTCTCCCCCCACTCGATCTCTCTCTGTCTCCCCCTTATCTCCCCCTTCTCTCTCTGTCTCCCCCTTATCTCCCCCTTCTCTCTCTGTCTCCCCCATTATCTCCCCCTTCTCTCTCTCTCCCCCTTCTCTCTCTGTCTCCCCCATTATCTCCCCCTCTCTCTGTCTCCCCCACTCTGTCTCTCTCTGTCTCCCCCTTATCTCCCCCTTCTCTCTCTGTCTCCCCCTTATCTCCCCCTTCTCTATCTGTCTCCCCCATTATCTCCCCCTCTCTCTGTCTCCCCCATTATCTCCCCCTCTCTCTGTCTCCCCCATTATCTCCCCCTCTCTCTGTCTCCCCCATTATCTCCTCTCTCTGTCTCCCCCATTATCTCCCCTTCTCTCTCTGTCTCCCCCATTATCTCCCCCCTCTCTCTCTTTCTCCCCCATTATCTCCCCCTTCTCTCTCTGTCTCCCCCATTATCTCCCCCTCTCTCTGTCTCCCCCTTCTCTCTCTGTCTCCCCCTTCTCTCCCCCTTCTCTCTCTGTCTCCCCCATTATCTACCCCTTCTCTCTCCGCCTCCCCCATTATCTCCCCCCTCTCTCTGTCTCCCCCTTCTCTCTCTGTCTCCCCCTTCTCTCTCTGTCTCCCCCATTATCTCCCCCTCTCTCTGTCTCCCCCATTATCTCCCCCTCTCTCTGTCTCCCCATTATCTCCCCCTCTCTCTCTGTCTCCCCCATTATCTCCCCCTCTCTCTCTGTCTCCCCCATTATCTCCCTTCTCTCTCTGTCTCCCCATTATCTCCCCTTTCTCTCTCTGTCTCCCCCTTCTCTCCCCCTTCTCTCTCTCTGTCTCCCCCATTATCTCCCCCTCTCTCTCTGTCTCCCCCCACTCTGTCTCTCTCTGTCTCCCCCATTATATCCCCCCTCTCTCTGTCTCCCCCATTATCTCCCCCTCTCTCTCTGTCTCCCCCATTATCGCCCCCTCTCTCTCTGTCTCCCCCATTATCTCCCCACTCTATCTGTCTCCCCCTTCTCTCTCTGTCGCCCCCATTATCACCACCTTCTCTCTCTGTCTCCCCCTTCTCTCCCCCTTCTCTCTCTGTCTCCCCCATTATCTCCCCCTCTCTCTCTGTCTCCCCCACCCTGTCTCTCTCTGTCTCCCCCATTATCTCCCCCTCTCTCTGTCTCCCCCATTATCTCCCCCCACTCTGTCTCTCTCTGTCTCCCCCATTATCTCCCCCTCTCTCTGTCTCCCCCTTCTCTCTCTGTCTCCCCCATTATCTCCTGTCTCTGTCTCCCCCATTATCTCCCCCTTCTCTCTCTGTCTCCCCCATTATCTCCCCCCTCTCTCTGTCTCCCCATTATCTCCCCCTCTCTCTGTCTCCCCCTTCTCTCTCTATCTCCCCCTTCACTCCCCCCCCTCTCTCTCTTTCTCCCCCATTATCTCCCCCTTCTCTCTCTGTCTCCCCCTTCTCTCCCCCTTCTCTCTCTGTCTCCCCCATTATCTACCCCTTCTCTCTCTGTCTCCCCCATTATCTCCCCCCTCTCTCTGTCTCCCCCATTATCTCCCCCATCTCTCTGTCTCCCCATTATCTCCCCCTCTCTCTCTGTCTCCCCCCACTCTGTCTCCCCCATTATATCCCCCCTCTCTCTGTCTCCCCAATTATCTCCCCCTCTCTCTCTGTCTCCCCCATTATCTCCCCCTCTCTCTCTGTCTCCCCCATTATCTCCCCTCTATCTGTCTCCCCCTTCACTCTCTGTCTCCCCCATTATCTCCCCCTCTCTCGGTCTCCCCCATTATCTCCCCCTCTCTCTGTCTCCCCCATTATCTCCCCCTCCCCTTCTCTCCCCCTTCTCTCTCTGTCTCCCCCATTATCTCCCCCCTCTCTCTGTCTCCCCCATTATCTCCCCCTCTCTCTGTCTCCCCCATTATCTCCCCCTCTCTTTGTCTCCCCCATTATCTCCCCCTCTCTCTCTCTACTTTAACTTTGAATATCTGCAATGTTGAAGTGTTTATGTACCAAACAAAGAAACAAGCCATTTTCAACCACTATGCTTAGTCTTATTACATAACAACTGAGCGTGTCCATGTCCGATCGACATGAGTGTAAATAATATACACACAAACAGCAAAACATCACTGACGGACAACTTTACTGTATTACAAACCTTACCTTTGGAGTGAATGAGTTTAGATACAGAACAGACAGAACAGACAGGACAGATAGGACAGACGGGACAGACAACTTTACTGTATTACAAACCTTACCTTTGGAGTGAATGAGTTTAGATACAGAACAGACAGAACAGACAGGACAGATAGGACAGACGGGACAGACAACTTTACTGTATTACAAACCTTACCTTTGGAGTGAATGAGTTTAGATACAGAACAGACAGAACAGATAGGACAGATAGGACAGATAGGACAGACGGGACAGACGGGACAGACAACTTTACTGTATTACAAACCTTACCTTTGGAGTGAATGAGTTTAGATACAGAACAGACAGAACAGACAGGACAGATAGGACAGACGGGACAGACGGGACAGACAACTTTACTGTATTACAAACCTTACCTTTGGAGTGAATGAGTTTAGATGTGGAGTTTGACAAGTCCGCCTCTCCAACTTCAGTACAGATTGGATCTACTTCTCCCAAAGTTTCTCATTAAAAACCCTGGCAAACAGAGTCAAAGCAACAACAAATGGTTTCCTAAACTCTGGGATGGATTGTCTTTTCTCTCTCTCTCTCACCCTGCTCGTCTTCTTACTCCTCTCGTTCGTGTCGTCTCATCTCTGCTGTTCTGGCTCTTCACCTAATAATTCACTTGCTCCAGTTTTCCAGTTGGACTAAAATATTGTCTTTTGTTCTTTGACATCTCTGTGCCTGTCTGTCTGTCTGTCTGTCTGTCTGTCTGTCTGTCTGTCTGTCTGTCTGTCTGTCTGTCTGTCTGTCTGTCTGTCTGTCTGTCTGTCTGTCTGTCTGTCTGTCTGTCTGTCTGTCTGTCTGTCTGTCTGTCTGTCTGTCTGTCTGTCTGTCTGTCTTCACAGCAGTTTTCCTCTCTTTAAACGTCTGTGTTCACTTTCTAATTCTTTGTGCTGCACTCGTCTTCTGCCTCTACTCCCCCTCTCTCTCTGTAGTATCCTGCAGTAACTCTCTCCAGATTCTCTGCCTCTACTCCCCCTCTCTCTCTGTAGTATCCTGCAGTAACTCTCTCCAGATTCTCTGCCTCTACTCCCCCTCTCTCTCTGTAGTATCCTGCAGTAACTCTCTCCAGATTCTCTGCCTCTACTCCCCCTCTCTCTCTGTAGTATCCTGCAGTAACTCTCTCCAGATTCTCTGCCTCTACTCCCCCTCTCTCTCTGTAGTATCCTGCAGTAACTCTCTCCAGATTCTCTGCCTCTACTCCCCCTCTCTCTCTGTAGTATCCTGCAGTAACTCTCTCCCGATTCTCTGCCTCTACTCCCCCTCTCTCTCTCGCTCTCTCCTGGCACCATCTTTCCAAACTCATTCACTCTCTCTGTTTTCTCTTCCTTACACACACTCTCTCATTCTACATCCCCCTCCCTCCCTCTCTCTCTTCCCCTCTCTCTCTCTCTCTCTCTCCCTCTCTCTCCCTCTCCCTCTCCCTCTCTCTCTCTCTCTCTCCCTCTCTCTCTCTCTCTCTCTCTCTCTCTCTCTCTCTCTCTCTCTCTCTCTCTCTCTCTCTCTCTCTCTCTCTCTCTCTCTCTCTCTCTCTCTCTCTCTCTCTCCCGCTCACTTCTCTCTCTCCCTCTCTCTCCCTCTCCCTCTCCTCTCTCTCTCTCTCTCTCTCTCTCTCTCTCTCTCTCTCTCTCTCTCTCTCTCTCTCTCTCTCTCTCTCTCTCTCTCTCTCTCTCTCTCTCTCTCTCTCTCTCTCTCTCTCTCTCTCTCTCCCGCTCACTTTCTCTCTCTCTCTCTCTCTCCCGCTCACTTTCTCTCTCTCTCTCTCTCTCTCTCTGTTCTCTCTCTCTTTGGTCACCGTGGAGACCGTGTGTGTGTGTGTGTGTGTGTGTGTGTGTGTGTGTGTGTGTGTGTGTGTGTGTGTGTGTGTGTGTGTGTGTGTGTGTGTGTGTGTGTGTGTGTGTGTGTGTGTGTGTGTGTGTGTGTGTGTGTGTGTGTGTGTGTGTGTGTGTGCGTGCTCCATCCGTCTGCTCGTCTGCCAGCTGACACACGTATTCCTGAAGGGACATAGGATGTGTGTGTCTTAGCGTATTAGATCTCTTCTCAATGTCAACATGATACTAAAGCGAGTACTGCAGTCTACGACCATGAATCTAACACCCAAGTCAACTTCAAGAGGTACAGTAAAGCTGGAACTGTTTTGAAGATAAATGTGTATTTTCCCACTTAATTACAAGGCTTGTTATTCTTCCTTTCCTTGCTGTTCCATCGGATGTATTGGAGGTGTGGTCTCCTTCGCTACGGAAGAGTTCCTGACAACGAAACAGAGAACAATGTGGCTTCTCCTCCGGTCTGTTTGTGTGTGTTCTCTGTAAAAGAACCCTGAGGTACAGGGAGTGGGGCCTGTGTGTCGGTCAGGCAGAGTGATCTTTCAACCGGGTGAATGCAAATGTTTATTTTCCATCTCAATTGACTTTCTGTTGTTGGTGCATGCAGGAAAATGTTATGAAAGAATGTTATGCAGGAACGAATTCCCTATATTCTTTTAGAATGTCTCCATGGTTCTTAAACGCCCTTTTGTTCCCTGCATTTCCCTTTATACACAGGATTACATGACCATGGTACTTATCGACATATTACATATTTACTGGCAAAGCCACAGTGAATAATGCTCTCAACTCAACTCTTTTCCTCTCACCCTCTCCTCCTCTCACCCCTCTCCTCCTGTCATCGTCTCCCCTTCTCATCGTCTCCTCCTCTCACCCTCTCCTCCTCTCATCGTCTCCTCCCCTTCTCCTCGTCTCCTCCTCTCCTTGTCTCCTCCTCTCCTCGTCTCCTCCTCTTCTCATCTCCTCCTCTCCTTGTCTCCTCCCCTTCTCCTCTCCTCCTCCTCTCTCCCCTCTCCTCCTCTCACCCCTCTCCTCCTGTCATCGTCTCCCCTTCTCATCGCCTCCTCCTCTCCTTGTCTCCTCCTCTCCTCACCTCCTCCTCTCCTCATCTCCTCCTCTCCTTGTCTCCTCCCCTTCTCCTCTCCTCCTCCTCTCCTCCTCCTCTCCTCGACTCCTCGTCTCCTCACCTTCTCCTCTCATCCTCCTCTCCTCCTCTCCTCGACTCCTCCTCTCCTCCCCTTCTCCTCTCCTCCTCCTCTCCTCCTCCTCTCCTCCTCTCCTCCTCTCCTCCCCTTCTCATCGTCTCCTCCCCTTCTCATCGTCTCCTCCTCGTCTCCTCCTCTCCTCCCCTTCTCCTCCTCTCCTCATCTCCTCCTCTCCTCTTCTCGACTCCTCGTCTCCTCCCCTTCTTGTTGTCTCTT